>NC_092034.1:3041643-3056643 GCF_042242105.1 Pempheris klunzingeri | reverse complement strand
ACAGTAATCAAGAGCAAGTAGAACGAGGTGCCAAGACAAGCTGTTGTTGTATGAAACATGATAAAATAAGTTAACACTGGCGCCGTTCGTGGGAAAACGGTTGTAACACCAGGTAGCTTGGTGCTTTTTGAGGTGTTCCCACTAGAACACTCTGCTTCTGTCCGATTCATTAGATTGCCAAAACAACTCTGTGTTTTGCTCTGAAATCATCACGTCTGAACCAACAAAACTGTGCAGACAGATGTTTTTCTGTGTAACAGCTTCTCTCTCTGATTGAGGAGAGCGATTAGTGCTGTCTGGTCAGCAAGAGACCGCGGTAATGACTCCACTATATGACCTGACTTGATTTCTACACTGCTGCACACACACCCTGCTATCTGGTTACCACGGCGGCACGCCTTCCTGCCTACTTCAAACACACATAGATGCTCAGGTCCGGAAGCAGACGGGATGATGGAGCAGGATTGTGGTCATTGATCCTTCTGACCTCCGACCTTAACCTCTGTTTGCAATTCTGATTTGGCGGAAGGAGACTATGCTTGAGTGTATGTATGTGTGTATGTGTGTGTGCTTTTGCTACTCCTTTACTTCAAGTGTACATAATGTACGTTTTCTACCTCCATGTGTGCTTTTTATTTGTCATGAAAATGTGTATTAGCAGTGGTTCGTATTTAGAGCCATGAGGCACTCCACTAACATAGCTGTAGTGAGCCAACCTGTATGTTGGTCAGTCGGTTGGTTCACCACTTTGGGCCAGACTGAAATATCTCATCAACCACTGGTACAGTGGTACAGATATTCACGGTTCCCACATGATGAATCCCTGATTACTTATTACTGGTGACTTTTCTTGTAACACCACCACCACTGTGAATTATCTCAACATGTACTCGATGGATTGGCACAAAACTTTGCTCCCAAATGTGGAGTTCTATTGACATTTCTAGTCATAAGTGAAATGTCTCGACAGCTATTGCTGGGCATAAAATTTGGTAATACATTCATGTCCTTGTCAGGATAAACTTGTGCCGTCATCAGATCAAAATTTCAATTTGTCTAATATTTAGTTTAGTTGTGATTAGTGCTAATCATTAACAGTTTGTCCTGTGATGGTAGACATTGCACCTGCTAAACAGCAACATGTTGATGTCATTGTTATCAAGCTAGCTTGCTGATTTTAGCATTTAGCTCCAAGCACGAGTTCAATTTGACTGTACAAATGTGACAAAGCTGCCTCACTGTTGGCCATTGTTTGGGTGATGGAATGACTTCTACACTGGTTTCCTCCATCACTGGCTGTAATCTCTGAGTTTCAAGAAGCATCTCAGGCCACCTTCTCTGCAAATGAATCATATCCTCCCTCCCATCCTCTGCCCACAGTAACATTCGCTCCAACAAGTCTGATGAGGAAGTGGAAACTGCCCATTAAAGCTCATCTGTCAGTTCTGTTTGTTTTACTCTTTTGCCTTCCCAACTGGAATCTATACTCCAGATTTCAGATGTTCTTAATTAGGAGCTTTGGCTTCTTGCGACCTAATTGCAATGTTAATATGCAAATACAGATTGACTTTTAAATTAATGAGATGCACTTGTTCATAAAGAAGTAGGTGAGTTTTATCGATGTATTTAACGGGACTGTTGCCTCCTATGAGAGTTTCATTATTCACAGATGTGCGACCAATATTTTAGGTGTTTTCAACTCTTTGCGTCCTTTTTGTTGAACAAGATGGCCTCCGTATTTAGCCCCTTCGATTATAAAGAGCACCTTCTTCCTGTATAGTGAGTGAATTCATGCCTCAGTGTCAGGAGATGCTTCAATGTAAGGAAAGACTACAAGAATTGTTCGTACTAATGTACATCCAGTCGTCTAGAGTTAGTCGTCTAAACATTGGCAGGCTTACTTGCCCGTTATTTTGGCTACCGTGGCTCAAGAAGCAAATGTATCACTTTAGAGTTGATACAGAAATGAGTGTTGGTTTGGCGGCAGCTGCGGTGATGAAGACCGCTCAGCGCTGTGATGTCTCAGGAGAAACGGGAGATGAGGTGATATTGGCATGAAAATTTGTGGGAAAGAATTCAACCTGTAGCCAAGAGGTAGAATAACTGGGTTTGTAGCCGTGGGTTTGCTGGTTTCACTGCTAGACTTGTGAAAATGAAAACACGAGAAACATGCTTGTTCTGGAGCTGCCGCAGAGATGCTACCACAGAGCCCCACTCTCAACCCCCAAACTCCGGTCCGGTGTTGGAGGACTGTGGGGTGTGATCGTGTCGAACTGCGAATATGAAGCGGGGTGTTGCTGAGAAGGAGCATGCACGCTCAGCCAGTCTGCTCCAGGTAAAGATTGGAAAGAAAACAGAGGTAACTGTAGATGAAAGAGAAAGCACTTCTTGGCCACGATTTCCACACAAGCGAAGACAATCGAGCAGTTAAAATCAAGTTGCGTATGTCAATCTTGAGCGAGCTGCTCGATCACAAACACATTTCTCCAGCACAGATCCAACCACAGTGCTCATTGTGCCAAAGTGCTTTAAAGCTGGTTTGATGCAGCCCAGTTGCCATTTCACATGAATCACAGGTGTTCGCTTGCATGTGTTTGAAGCAGGCTTTTAGTTTGGGTCACAGCTTCTGCTTGTAATTTAGCAATGCTGTTGTATATTGTACGGACTGTCAAAACTGATCTCGCTGTGAGTAAAGTTAGTCGTTGGCATCAGTAGTTTGTCAGTTTGAGCTGTTATGACCACAAAATGTTGCACCAAATTTGAATGGAACTTTTGGAATTGAAGTTTTTGACCATGCTGGCACTAGGCAATTAAAAATGGAGGAAATGATGTCAGCCATTCCCACTGCATACCCTACAAGAATGTACTGTACCTTGTTCAATGTCATACATGTGGCAAGGTTTGTAGATGGTTGTGATACTTGAATGGATGCTGGAACTGTTTTAATTTCTGTGTCTTTGGGTGGTGACCAACCGGCATGATGTTTCAGTCACCGTGCCTGCTTAAAAAGAAAATTTGTTGGTCACTTGTCTTAAATGATAAACCATGATTCGTCAATTTTTCTGCTACCATATCACCATAACCGAGTATCTACTAACCACAGGTAGCAAACCCACTGCCTGCCATCCCTCCTTTTCTGTCACAGTTAAGCTTTTGTTAAAGTAAATGTATAAAGCTAACAAACACTGCTAAGTGATAAAGTTTTCCACTGGCCAACCCTTGTTGGGCTTTTATTTTGAAGTCCAGTGCGTGAAAAGAGCTTAACATAAATATACAGATATTTTTCTGATCTTTTTTGGTCAGTGAATTGGTTTTAAAAAGTAAATTTTACTGGTCTCCAAGAAAACTCAATCATTCATTTTCTTTTATGCAGCTAGAACTGGTTCCAACTCATGTTGGGTTGTGGAGACACAACCCCAAGAATTTGTGCTACTACTTTGAAATCACTCTGTTTCATAACGTTTCTGTCGCATCAGCTCAGTTCAGTCAGCCAGCAGCTGAGGAGCTGAACCGCAGCGACACTTAGTCAGGACGGCTGTTTCAGTGACAAATGACGTCGAAAGTCGTGCTAAGGAGCCATTTGAGGGTGAGAGAAAAATATGAGTGGAACTCTGTCGACATACCAAGACACACAGCAAGTACACACAGCAAGTACACACACGGATACCAACAGCATGTACACTCACGTAAAGTGTCCGTCTTCCTAAAATCATCACACACACAGAGCAGGGGGCACTTGGCTGGCAGACTTATGACCACAGTTGATTTCTGTTATGTGGGCACAGTCACTCACTCCCCACACACCAATAAGGACACTGTGTGTGTGTGTGTGTGTGTGTGTGTGTGTGTGTGTGTGTGTGTGTGTGCGCATGTTCCTTAACACTGTCCAGAGTCAATTTTCGTGGTGCACTATGTGAATACCTGCGGCTTCCTGGCTATGTGCGCTCTAACCTCTTGCTCCTCTTACTGCTAACTGTTTTCTTTTTTTCTTGTTGTCATTGTTGTTGCTCTTTTGTGTATTTTTAGGAAATACTTCTGTGTGTACACGTCCGTTCCTCCCTGAGCTGTAAACATGCCCGGGCTGAAGGCGTTTGTCTTCCTTCTGACAGCGTCGACCACCGCACATTTATTGTGACTGATGGCAGCATAAATATAATGAAATTCAATCCAAATTCTGCGGTGTGTCTATATTTGTATATATGTGTGTGTGTGTGTGTGTGTGTGTGCTCACAGGGTTCACTAGCATACATTGACTTTTTGCCACTCTCCTCACACACACACACACACACACACTCCATTTTTGTCCACTCTGCACTTCTGCCGCTCCAGGAATTTTCCCCCCTGCTCCAAATTGTCGGAACGTTTTTAGGATTCCTCCGCTTTTTTGGAAACAAAGTTGAGTTTGGAATTCCAGCTCTCTCTCTCTCCCTCTCTCTCTCTCTCCCTCAGGCGACACTGTGTGTGTGTGTGTGTGTGTGTGTGTGTGTAGGTTGAATTCCAGGCACAGATAATTTACTGATTTGGTTGGAATGTGTTTGTTACCCACAGGGCTCTGGAGTCGAACACACAGAGAAATACACACAAGCACTCAAACACACTTCAGTGTAGATTCCTCTTCATCATCCCGCAGCGGGAGAAAGTGATCGCTTTTGTTTCCGCTGGTTATCTCTGCCTGTGTGATGTGTGTTTGACCTCCTCTGGCCTTTTCTCTGTGTGTGTGTGTGTTATCTTATAAATTAGGTTTTGTCTTATTTGTCCTCGTCTGACCTCACGTTTCTTCATCACATGTGTACTTACCTTCTCCCGCCTGTGTGTTTGACGCCGTGTCCGTCAACATTCGTGCCGCTCCCGTCTGTGTGTTCAGCCTCATGTCGGGGTCAAGCGGCGTCTGGGCTCTCGCGGGCCTCGGTTCATCTTTTTGTGCCGCTTCCAGGAACGAGTGATTAAACAGGAGGGTGACGCTCCACCAGAGAGATGCACGCTGCCATGAAAAACCTTCCCAAAGCTGTGCAGAGCTTTGTCTGGGTTTCTTCACCAAACATCACCCACATTTCAAACATAACAAAATCGATAGTATGTCAGAGATCTTGTAAGTGGGTCTGATTAGCGCCATCAAACATTTGTTTTAACAGGAAATTTGAGCTCGTTTCAGGCTTAACAGCCTGCTGGCTTTCTTTACGCCTTGTTGGCTGCTTAGAGGTGGTAGTTTTATTACTATTGAAAGTATGTTAAGGACTGGGATGGGTAATTACATTTAGTAAATCCATGGATAATGTGAAGGCAGGTGATGATTGGGGGGGAGGGAATGATTTTTTTGGATGTTTAATTGATTTTGGGACAATTTTTGTATTAGTTGAGTCTCATATTAGCTTTTTTCAGTAGTGTAGGGTAATTACCTTCAAGCTGCAGTCATATCAGGAGATTTAAGGCAGAGTTAGACTTTTAATGAGCCTGGCAGCTCTTAATATGGTAATGTGCTCATTTGAATTGGCTGACATTTACCCTTTTTCCAAACGGAGAAATTCCCTTAAACTGTTTGTACTGGCTTTCAGATGCAGCAGCTCTCCACGAGAAATGGAAGAAATGGCTTCTGCACAGTCACTAATTCTCTACCGCTGTCTTTGTTATGTGTGTGTGTGTGTGTGTGTGTGTGTGTCCTCAGTTCCACGGAGGTAGACGATATGATCCGCAAGTCAACAAATCTGCTGTTGACCAGAACCCTCAGCCACTGTCTGCAGTACGCCATAAAGAAGAAGAATGTCGGGTTGGCAGAGGTACTGTTTGTGTGTGTGTGTGTGCAATGTGTTAAAAAAAGAAAGAAAGAAATAACTCAGTTTAACACGTCATGCTTGTAATAATCCCTCTCAGAGGGAACGAGCTAATGTTGTTTGCACATCTTCAGTGTGACTCTGTCTTTCTTTCCGAACCTTTCCAGCCCATTGACCTTTACAAAAACAGCCGTTTCCTCTATTCAACCTGTTGCTGTTGTTTTTGTTGTTGTCATAACTGTGCCGAACGGCGAGCCGTGACACCAAATGGTGTTTTTAATGTTCCACTTTCCGTGCTGTTTGTCTCCACGGTCTGTGATCGGCCTAGAAACCAAACATCATTAATTCACAAGAAACAGGATGCAGCGACAACAGCGTGTTACGGCAGGTTCATCGTGTCTGCGTCCTTTATCAGATAAAGTTCAAGCAGCAGTGAGAAATTGTGCTGGATCTCAAAATAATGAGCAGAATATCAATAGGTATAATAGTTTAGGATGCAAGAACCAGCAACACATAAGTATTTGTGGTAATCTTATCCTCTTATCCTTTTCTCAACAAATAAATAAAATCAAATGGAAGATTAGATGGTTCATAGACTGCAGCTCTTTACTTTACATGTACCCAAAGATGCTCAGTGTCATTTTTGTGTCCTCTGTTTGCATCCAGTTGGTGCAGGTGATCATAAACACCACCCACCTGGAGCAGAGCTGCCACTTCCTGGAGGAGTTCATATCAAACATCACAAATGTCCCACCAGACACGGTGAACGCTACAAAGCTGTATGGGACCTCCACCTTTAAGGTACGCCACCCAAACTCTTTCCTATTCTCCCTTTTCCACATACTTCTTGGTGTCTCCTTTCATTTCCTGTCCTCCTCCAATGGATGTGACCGACATTAGTAATCAATAAAAAGCACATGCCTCTCAGTCCGAGCTCTTTCTCAATGCAGGACGCTCGTCACGCGGCTGAGGCGGAGATCTACACCAGCCTGAACGCCAAGATCGACCAGTTCCTGCAGTTGGCGGATTACGATTGGATGGCCGGGGTGCAGGGAGGCGGGACTCTGGACGCCAGCGACTACCTGATCGACCTGATCGCTTTTCTGAAGAGCACCTTCAGTGTCTTCACCAACCTGCCTGTTAGTACACACACACACACACACACACACACACACACACACAAAGGTACACTTACAAGCCCACCAATAGTCCAATAAATAATGATAATTATAATTTTATCACAGCTCTTTTAACAAAATAAGATTTTAACTTTACTTTTGTAGAGGATGAAAGTTTTAAGTAAGTAGTGAGTCGTTTAGATAAAATAAGCCCATGCAGACGTATGCAGCTACTTACACAAAGGTTACAGCAATAGTTTGGCATTTTGGGAAATACTGTGTTGGCATAGAAAGTACATAAATCAAAACATTTATTCCTTTTTGTCAAATGGACTCACTGGCTTGAAAATTAGCATGTTCACTTTATATTATGTTTGTGTGTTTGAGTGTGTTTCTTTTTGTATAAACAGTATGTGTGTGTTCATGGTAAGTGTGTGTGTGTTATATAAGCTCACTCCCCAGTCTCTCTGCATACTAGCGTGAGACATCACAGGGCAGGACAATCTGCTTTAGTTCGTTAGAGTATCAGCTTGTTACAGGTTAGATCGTTAACATGGGGCCCGTTAAGCTCATTAAAGGGTGAGCTGGACAGGTCAGCAGCACCAGATTATACACCGGCTCAGGCTATTGACTCTACAGCTGTAATGATTGTACGTTCTGTCAGCGCACCGTGAACAGTATAGAGTGTAGATAAGATATACAGTCGGACAGCACATTAAGCATCAAGTATTTCCTGCTACAGCTGCCATCATGAATAAAATCCCTTACTGTTTGCCATTATCAGGAGCTGAATAGGTTTATTGCCAAGGAGGTTTTCACTTTACAAGGAATTTGCTTGATTATATTGGTGCATAATCAGGAAACATTAACATCAAATCTAAAACTAAAAGATAGAAGAAAATACTATAGAAATGTTCACTATGTGTTTTAGACAATGATCTCCATAAGCAATAAGAAGGGCCTATACATTATGCTAATGTTATTTCACCCAAAATGTCAAAAGATGATATTTTTCATTTCAAAACAGCAGGTGGTTGATAAATAAATGTGGTGTGTAAATTCCTGTGCTGTAGGAATATATCAACTACTAGATGGAGCCTGAGGTTCCAGATATATTATTTTCTCACCATAAATTTGCACGTCACTTTTAATGGTGAGATTAATGTTGCTCAAACCAAACGTGGAAGCGTGAGATCCACGATAAATCCAGAGTTTAGAAGCTATTAATGGTGCTCAACAAAGCTCGGCACAGAAAGCAGAATTTTAAAGTCTGCATTTGGATCTTTGAGCGAGTTTTTATGTAGACTATGTGAAACGCGCATGATCCGTGTTCCAATCCCACGCCGCTGTAAGACGGTGGAAAGCGCACACACAAACACACGGCTTGGATTTAAGGCGCTTGCGTACACAGATTTGGTCGAAAGCGGGTCACAAGGCCATAAGGCCACACACACAAGGTGGTCGAGCTAAGTGTTTTCCAGCACTTCTAAGGAGCTTTTCTAACACCCCCACAAGCCCCGGACATGACCCCGTCACACATACTTTAACGCGCACACAGACGCACACTCAGTGTGGGGCCTCCTAAGTAGATCAGATGCTATGGATCTAAAAAGCTGGGTGGTATGACCCCCTGAAATAAGAGGTGATCATATAAAAGAGTCGGGTTACAAAGAAATGAACTGGATACTATTGAAGGGAGTAAACTGCTCAGGAGCATGAATAACACATTACTTTATCCACTGCTACGACTACTGCTGGCATTATTAAGAGTACCTCTGCTTCAGTACCACTGTCTGTTCTAGTACAAGTACAACCACATCTTCAGAAATATTTATTAACTTCTTGAAATTACACCCCAACAAGTTACAGTTTGAGGTGAATCAGGAAATGTAAGAGAAGAGAATACAGTGTGTTCCAGTAGAGCTCAGTGGGGGGGTGAGGTCAGAGATGATTTGAGGTGGGGGGAGGTGGAGGAGAGACCAAGAATCCAGGAACAAGTGATTGTTACACGTTTTTCTGACTGTAAAGTAAAAAGTAAGTAAAAATCCGACATGTTATGCAACTAACGGTAAGCACAGTGAAGCCCCACAGACCCAGAGATCAGTGAAGGCTCGCCGTGACGCAGTCTGGTGCACTCTGTATGTGTGTTTGTGCTTATGGTTGTCTGAAGGTAACTTATTGGGAGCAGGAGGGTACTGAGAAAGCTCAGCGTGCTCATATTTCTACAGCTTTAGAGTTCTCACTAGAGGAAAATGTCCAAGAGCTGCTAATATCGCTCAGTTTAGTGCTAGCTAAGTACTCGTAATCAAATTTAGCTCAAATTTAAAGATGGAACAAGGCATGAAAAGGCCTCAGGAGTGAATACAATCATGTGAAAATTAGAAAGGAAATTTTGGCCTCTCCTCTGACCATAGCGCTCCAATTTTATGCCTTGTAAGACCCTTGATCAGTTTGCACTGAGAAGGTTTGGCGGCCGTTTCTCTAACATGTGTCCAGGACTTACTGAGTTCTCCACGGTGCTTCAGCGCGTTGCAGCAAAGTGCCAGATAAAGCCAGATTAGCATCATCTCAAAGGCCCATGTGCAATAAATACTTTGCTCACGGGGTTAGAAAAGGCTGCCAATGTCCTCGCTGTGATTTGATTGAGGTTTATTTACGTGCAGCTCCTTCCGTTTCCCGCAACTTTTCACGTCTCTCATTAATAACACACGAGTTTTACTGTTTATGCCGTCAGCTAAATTTCCCGGTTTATGTTTCTTGCTGTAGGGAACGCCCGTAGAACATGCAACCTTACCGGTGAGTATCTGGGTTGTTGAGGTAACAGAGTGATGTTTACCAAATCCCTCACTGACCTTGTTAACCCCTCAACTTTTATCCCGAATCCCCACTTTAGAACTCACCAACCAGCATGTAAGATGAAAAAGGAGTGATGCACGTTTGCCTGAATCTGTGTTCATGTGCCAAAATCTTTGTCCCAACCAGGGAGGGAAGTAATAACCAGCAACCTGTCAGCGCCAACCCATTTTGTTTGCGTTTAGGCTAATGTACCGTAACCTTTGGCAGGTTACAGCATCACGAGGAGGTCCTGCTCCGCTGTAAAGTTTTATTTTTATATGACATTTAAGACTTTTATTTGATGTAGTTTCCTGTCTTGACCAGAGAAGATGAGACAATGTCTGATGTTCACTTTCTAGTCAGTGAAGACATTCACAGTCCTGAAACAGTCTATAATATATCAGTAAAAAATTGAAGTCTGGAAAAAAAAAAGCCATTAAAAACGTGTATTTACCACTGACAAAAAGAAATTTCCAACCCTGGTATCTGTCAGATCAAATGCGGTTCAAGTCCTTGAAGTGAAGTTGCTTGCACTGGCTCTTTGTGTGTGTCGAGGTTACATCCAAAGAGAAAACACTCACAAAAATGCAGCTGAAACCAAAGGTCCAGACTTCATTTTTGTGGTGTTTCTTGAGTGACATGAACAAATACCTGCCATGAAGCAGCAATCTGTGACTGTTCCACAAGACTAAACCTCGACCCGCTCCCTTTACGGTGATTTGGAGCTTGACTATGTGAATTTAAGTCTCATACACATAAGTAGATTCCCATTTTTCTGTCGTTTTCCAAGTCATGAATCAGAATAAAAACCTGTAACCCGTTGGATTCACGCTGCAGACTCACATTTTCTGTTACAGATGTAGTTGAGGCAGCATTGAACCCTGGGGTGTTGCACGCCAGTATCATATTTTTTGCCGTGATCCCACCTCTTGACTTTTGGCTGCCCTAGCTTGCCGTTCATGTGACTGACAGGTTTCTGGATGGACAGAGAGCATATTATACACCGTGTCGAATCCCTTCCAGGGGTTGTGAATCAGTGCGTTGTGATGCAGTGACTTACCGCGCTGCTGTGCTTCTAACTCAACCTGCTTCTGGCATTATGAGACCGAAGATGAATTCAGCTGGGAGTGCTTCAAAACAAAGTGTGGCCAAACTGGGAGGTGCATAGTTTGGAGATGGACAACAGTCTGTTACTAAGCTAAATGCTTTCACATATGAGGTTCTAGTTGTTGTAGCAAATCTCTTGATGTTTGAAGTTCTGGATTAAATCGGATGTTAAAATGTTAAAAAAGCATGTTAAACTGAATACTCATTGTGTTTGTTTGATTCAGTACCTGTGCTGGTTACAGATCAGCACAGCATTTGTAAGTCATTTGTCATTGTCAGTAATGGAGATGGAGTGTAATGGAGAGGGCTGCTGAAGAAGTGTTTGACCACACACGGACAGATGAGTTTACCCTGAAAGTACAATGTGTTTGAGACCACATCCCTTTTTTTTTACCACAGACTTTTCTCTTGTTGTATTTGTTTAGCTGGATTGGAACAAGATTGTCAGGATCACTGAACTTGTTTAAAGCGCTTAAAAATTTGGTTTGGAATCTTAGAGCTGCATTGATTCATGTTTTTATGCTAACAACAGATCAGTGTGTTGTGGAAGGGGGTCACTTGTGCTGCACCTCTCACGTCTGCAGAGCATTTTTTCAATCAATCAATCTTTATTTATATAGCGCCAATTCACAACAGCTTCATCTCAAGACGCTTTACATGAAGAGCAGGTCTAGACCAAACTCTTTAATTAGAGAGAGACCCAACGATTCAGGAATTCAACATTAAGGATTCAAGAATCCCCACATGAGCAGCATCAGATATTATATTATATTGAGCAACAGTGGAGGAAGAACTCCCCTTTAACGGGAAGAAACCTCGAACAGACCCAGGATCAATGTGGCCGGCTTCTGTAGGGGTCTTCCAGTTTATTGTTTTGTTTTGTGTTTCCTGTCTGCAGCTTTTGGTTCGCTCCTGCAGCTCTCATAGCCCGCTATCCACCAACCCCCCCAGCATCAAACAGCCTGCAGAGCTAGTTAGCTAGTTATTTGGCTAGTTAGTGTCTTGCTGAACAGAGCTTAAAGAGAGCGAAATTTGGGCACGACTCCAGATGATGTCGGTCACCGCTGGATGATGATTCAGCCACTGAAGATAACGGATATCCAGGCCGACACGTCCTCTTTCTTGTGTCGGTTCTTGTTTAACCCATATGAATGCAGATGAATTTTGAAAAGAGAGATTAATTTGCAGTCAGATGATAGTTGGTGGGTTCCAAGACTGAGTTTTGACCAGTGGCTCCGGACGAACGGACCAGAAACAGACACCTGAACACCTACGATAACAAAATCTTGCCTACAGATCCTGCTTTCATATCCAGATATCTCTTTCTAGAGATTTAATGTTTACAGCTTCTTTCTGCTTCCACCAAGTGACTCTAAAATCATTTATTACACATCAGTTTTCTGCAGTATTTCCTTCATTGTGGGATGTTGAAAAAATACATTTTTCAGTATCGGTTATCGAGAGTTTAACAGTAACAAGTCCAGCTAATCAGCTTACTAAATCCTTTAGTTGCTAGATTTTAGTCGCTTACTTTGCCTGAACAATACTGTAAATGTGCTTAAAAGCCAAAACAACGAGACAAAAAGGCTGAAAGGTCATTTAATTAAAGAATATTCTCCAACATACTGATTAATACGTCGTTTAACGTGTGTAAACTACACGTTTTCAGGTGAGACGGCAGGATCAATGTGTTTATTGGCTTATTTTACTGTCAATTATTCCTCCTTTTCCTTCCTCTTCTCCCGTTCATTCCTTTTTCTTGATCATTCACCCTCTTCATCTCATCTGCCTCTCTGGCTGACCCCGCCAGTCTCGTCCCCATCCTTTTCCCGCACCTCGTTCCCTCCACCTCGCCTGCTTTCTTTCTCTCTTGTCTGTTTGTTCAGCCGTTAGGAGCTGAGTAGCTTTTAATGAGCTCTTTGATGAACGTCTCTCGTTAGCTGGAAGAAGGGAGTGGAGGGGGAGAGGTGGAGAGGTGGAGGGGAGGGGTGGTGGTAAGGACGGATTTAAGAATGGAGTGAGTGTGGATGGAGAGGAAGCATCACTTGATTCTGTGTCCTTCCCCGTCTCTCTCCCCTTCATTTCCTCTGTCCTTGTAGCCTCTTCTTGTTTCTCTTCCTTCACTGCTCCCTCCATCCTCCTCATCTTTACTTCCTTTCCTTCCTTCAATCAAAGTCTTCTATTCTTGAATCGTTCTCTGGCCTTTCCTCAACTGTCTTTTTCTTTTGTCTTTGTCTTTTCTTTCTATCCATTTCCCTTCCCATGCCTCTGTTCCTCTCCTCACCTCTTATTTCCTTTTGTCTTTCCTTCCTGTTCCTTTCTTCACTTGTTCTCACCTTTCCTTTACTCCCCTCTCTTTTCCTTTCCATCCATTTCCTCATCTTTCCTTTTCTCATCCCTACTTTCATTAGTTTCTTCATATTTCTTGTCTGTTCTTTACTTCTCCTTTGCTTCCCTCCCCTCTTCTCAACCCTCTCTTTTCTTGTCTTTCCTTTCTTCTCCACCCTCCCTCCCTCCCTCCCTCCCTCCCTCCCTCCCTCCAGTGTGCATCAGGCTAATGGTTCCCAGTTGTCTGTATTGAACTCTGAGACGCCGCCATTTCTGTCAGACAGACCTACCTGCGTGTTTGTGTGTGTGTCAGTCAGCCCAGGTTCAGGACATGTAAATAGAATTAACCCATTTCACGCTCAATCTCACCCTATGATAACTGACCCCTGGGGTTGGCTGGAGTGTGTGTGTGTGTGTGTGTGTGTGTGTGTGTGTTCAGAGGCCAGCATCGTATTGGAGGATATCCGGCCAGTCGTAGGTGTGCGTTTCTCGAACATATGTGCTCGCACGTGTGCGCCGTGTGTGTAATTTGATTTGCCTTTGAGGTGACGGCTGCCTCTTGAATGAACTGCAGTCCAGACTCTTTCCTGAGGTGGACAGCAGTTCGCTCTCAGCCACAATGGGATCTTTCTGCTGCTGTCGGCTTCGTTATATAAGATAAGATGAATTTTATGGATCTCCAAGAGGAAACTAGTTTATTACGGCGGCAGCGACTTGAGCTGCTGCCTGCAGAACAAACAGAGGAAATGATATTAAAGTATGTCACTAGAATTAAGAAATTACTTGATTAGACGGTTTCTTAATGAAAGGCCATAGTTTGAACTAATGTGTGCAATAATATGATTTTTGGACTTGCAGGTTAACTCCATTATTTTTATTGTTAAACTTCCTGGATTTGGTATTCCAGGAAGTCCTCTACATTTTTACAAATGGATCGCCTCACAGGAATATTAATGTGTGGTTTTCTTCCCAAATGTGCTGGAAATCAGACTGTTGACCTCTTTAGAAAAGCATTAGCGAACCAGGCCATAAATCGGACATTCCCTTATATCCATAAATGTCTACCACGGTGTGCTAGCAGGCTGGGAACATCCTAACACGAGCCACCTCTCTGAATGTCTCCCAGTTTTGTCTCTTAGTTTGTTTTTTTTTGTTCTTTGGATCGTACATTATTCATTCACGCTGATGATGAGGGCGACAAGGCTACTAACTTATGTGGTACTTAACAAGGACAATAGGCCGAGACAGCTGATTCAAAGCTGCATTCGTACCATCGACTCCTGTCTCATTACTGTCTGGTTCCTTTTACAGTGTGTGGAGCAGTTTGTACTCCAGCAGAGGTTAAATAAAAGTGGATGGCGGTGAATTAGGCAGGTAATAAGCTATGATAGCTGCTTCCCTTTGGCATCCTCTGGCTCTCCGCTGTCAACATGGCGTGCTGTTTGGTCAATGACACACATTTAACCCAAGTCAACCCAGTCAGTCAGGGCAGATAACCCCAGTTTCTAACCATGATAGTGGAGTTTTGTCTCACCACTGTCACAAAGTGCTCACTCAAGTCATTGGATCTCCGTAAATATAAAGTTACGGTTCTATTTGAAAGGGTCTAGAGATGGTGTTTATGAATTGGCACCAAATTTAAAAAAAGAAGAAGATTAAATTCATTAATTTAACCCACAGTTGAAATTGGTGAGCTCAGTTTTATGCATGTTTACTTTGGGCCCAAGAGGAAATCCACTAGTTGAATCAGTTCCATTGGAATAGATTGTTTTTCTACAACTTCAGCAGTTTGAACTGCTGGTGTGATCCGGCTATAAAGCCATTACATTATTTTCATAGAGAGC